>NC_091465.1:67878984-67908984 GCF_027789765.1 Dendropsophus ebraccatus
CATAACACATAGTGCATGAGCCTGGCCATAGAGCGTGCATTAACCACCCTACAGTTGCCATGCTCCAACTAAGCCCCGCCCCCTCCAGGGAGGAGGGAAAATGGCAGTTGGGAGTCATGGAAACACATTGACAACACAATGTAAGGTATCAATACATCCGTATCCCGACCACTATCAGTCTCCTATGATACGTCCCCATAGTACAGGTGTCATCCCTATCACCACTGGTCTCCTATGATACGTCCCCATTGTACAAGTGTCATCCCTATCACCACTGGTCAGTTTACTAAATTATCAAAATGTTTCTTAGTCACCCCCCTCCCCCCCAACTCCGTATTGTACGGTCATTTTCTAACTCACATAATCCGGGAAAAACAGTGGATAGTCCATGTCCTCGGGGGATGGTCCTAATCCACACGTCGATCCTCGTCGATGTAGCCGCTGTCCAAAATCTCTCCGAAATCGCCTACAAATACGAAAAAGATGAAAGATTACACAGAGGAAACGTATTGGAAATATGAGGAAAGACATTAAAAACAAATAGGAGTCAATGTAGGAGCATACTTACAATCCGATCCTCCAACCGCCAACCCTGAACTCAGAGTGAGGCTGCAGCAGTTTGTATATGACTTTGTGTCATAGCTGTGATGTCATAATGTGCTGTCATTCAAATATCCATTGTGCACTGTCACCTAGCAACAAGGAGAAAAATACTAGGACATATATATATTTTTTTTAACTTTTGTTTATTTTACTGTATAATAAACTACTGGCAATTGGTTTGTGATGTGTAATTATTGTTAGGGCTGAATATATAGATGTGGGGGCCCAGCAGTGGTATGTTACTATGCTTTACTATACGTTCCTATGTTACTATGCTATACTGAGTGATGGTATTATTTAAAGAAAATTGAATATGTGCAAATTTTTGATTATATATTGCATGGTTTAATTTTTACATGATTCCTTATAATATAGCCATATAATATGAGAAAAAAATTGTAAAATACATATGACTTTATATATGCTATATTATGGTGCTATGGTGTAAAACTATAGTAGTTATCTGCTTTATTTAAGCAGGTAGAGACTAGGGGGAGATTTATCAAACATGGAGTAAAGTGAGACTGGCTCAGTTGCCCCTAGCAACCAATCAGATCCCACCTTTCATTTTCTGAAGAATCTGTGAGGAATGAAAGGTGGAATCTGATTGGTTGCTAGGGGCAGCTGGGCCTGTTTCACTTTACACCATCTTTGATAAATCTCCCCCTATTTTGCCCTAAAAATTGAGGGTTTATGGGGGTACAGAGAAATGCGTAAAATGGAATTGAATTGTGAATATTACAGAATAATGTGGTATAAAAGGGCGGATAAAGCTGTAGATTACAGTCAGGACCCAGAGATGGAGTCACACATACCTTGTATTGACATACCCATAAATTGGGGTTGGAGAAACCGTCGCTGACTATGTTGTATCTTCTGTAGGCGCCATTGCGCGGCCGGCCACCAGCATCTTCATGTATAAACATTTTATATGTTATTATTCAGGTTTGTAGAATTACAAGAAAAAGATATTCCTAGTAGAGGAAGGAATAAAGTGCAGGAATCAGAGGTCAATATACCTGGACCCCACCTTATTATTGGACTATGGGGGGATTTATCAAATTGGTGTAAAGTAGAATTGTCTTAGTTGCCCCTAGCAACCAATCAGATTCCGCCTGTCATTTTTCAAAGAATCTGTGAGGAATGAAAAGTGGAATCTGATTGGTTGCTAGGGGCAACTAAGACATATCTACTTTACACCAGTTTGATAAATCTCCCCCTATGTTCCCACAATGCAAAAATAAGTACAAATAATGGCCGTTCTTTGCACATATTTTTACATTGTGGAAACATAGTCTTAAAGCGAATATACCATAAGGTACATTCGCTTTAAGTATTACCCATGTATAGAACACCGCCGGTGCGGGGAAGCCGGTGCTGCAGTCCTTTATTTGAGCCTCGGTTCCTGTGTACGCCACTGTTCTATTCACAAGTACCGGGCCCGGGCTGAAGCACTGGAGGCAGAACAAGCCTGCCCCCAGTGGGAGGAAACCCCCTCTATGACGAGGGGTTTCCTTTCAATGGGGACAAGTCAGCCCACCTCCAGTGCTTCACCCCTGCCCCGGTAATAATAGAACAGTGACCAGGGCAGTTTCTAGGTCATTTTAGCTACAGGGCGAATGTGAAATAAAGCGCCCCCCAACCCCCCCCCCCAAAAAAAAAAAAGGTTCGGATACATATACACTTTTTAAACGTCCCTATTTCCAAATAATACAATTTAGCAAATAATAGTATTATAATAAAATTCATTTACATGATTAAAAAATGTAACACCCAACCCCATAGATTGGGAACTGCAACTCCTAGCATGCACTGACAGCTATATACCTTCAGTAACTGCTGGGAGTTATAGTTCTCCCTACAAAATACATCTATTTTTATTTTGTTGGGAGAACTACCACTCCCAGCAGTTCCTGAAGGTTTATAAATAACAGTGTCAGGGCATGCTGGGAGGTGTAGTTCACAATTTTTCATTATAATCTATTTTTTTTTAATTCTAGGGGCCCAGCTTCCACACTTAAAGCTTACGTTACAGTTTTCTTCATTTATACTTATTTTTACTACCTGCTGCTGTTCCTGTGCAGCCTTTCTCTGCTCCTCACTACAGGCCAGGCGGGAATCTGCAAATGGCGGCCAAGAACAAGATCAGGGGCGGGGGCGGCGCTGGAGAGAAGAGGGGGGCGTCTGAGTAGTAAGGGCAGCGCTAGGGATGTGAGCCGGGAACCGTGGAGGTGACGTAGGCACGTCACAGTGGGCGGGGGATGTAGCCAGGCATAGAGGGGGCCGGGACCGGCCCAGGAGGCCAGCAACTTCACCTCACAGCACCCTCCGCGGCACACCTGATCGCCGCAAACCCCCCCCCCCCCATTAGTGCTTTTGGCTGAGGGCGGCGATCACATGTGCCGGGGGGGCGGCGCTGCGGCAATCAGGTGTCCCAGGAGGGGTGGATATCACATGTGCCGGGGGGCGGCGCTGCGGCAATCAGGTGCCCCGGGAGGGGTGGATATCACATGTGTTGGGGGGCGGCGCTGCGGCGACAGGTGTCCCAGGAGGGGCGGCGATCAGATGTGCTGGGGGGGCGGTGATCAGATGTCAGTGCGGGTTTCTGCGCCCTCCTCCCTGTCAGCACCCTGGGTGGCCGCCCGGCGCGCACGGTGGTAGAAACGGCCCTGACAGTGACGTACACAGGAACCAGGCTGTGGTTCAAAAAAAAGGTGCATAGGTAATGGTTAAAGCAAATGTACCTGATGGTACATTGGCTTTAGGGTACTATATTGGTGTGTAGGCAACATGCCCGGACTGACAATCAGCTGCTGAGGGCCCCACTGCAGGGCTGAGGGCCGCTGCCAGACACTTTCTGTCACAGATGGCACTCTGCAAGCTGTGCAGTGAGTGCTGATGGCCCAACCCCAATAAATTGCTCCAGGAGGAGGAGTTGGTGATCTGCTGCATAAGGTCTTCTTGCTGAGGCTTCTGCTCCTAGGATGTTATCAGGGAAGAGAGGATGAAGAGACAGTATACAGGGGGTTACAGGACAGTCCCGTCCCAGTGCAGGAGGAAGCTCTGGCCACACACTCATAACTCCCAACCGTCCCGGATCCGGCAAGACAGTCCCGATTTGTGGGGGGGATGTCCCGCTGACCCGGGATGGCCCCCATGTGTCTTGCTGGGACCACTGAAGCCATCTGACAGTGTGAGCGGCTCCTGCGGCTCCTGGCAGTGTCAGATTGCTTCATGGATGCTGTTTGCACATGCAGGGAGCTTCTGGAGCAGACAGCCTCACACACAGCTCATCTTCTGCCCCGGAAGCTCTCTGCTCCAGCCCCGCAGTACCTGCACTCTGTCTCTGTCCCATCAGTGCATCATCTGCACTATTTTTTTTGAGCAGGAGGAGGTTTTTATGGGCTTCGCAAAATTTTTCAGTTGTGGCGCAAAAATCACCAATAGAGGCAAGTGCCTTGATACATCTTGCACAATTTTTTCCACAATTTATGCTTAAAGAGAACCAATCATCGATGAAAATCAAAAAATTTTTCCCCCTAATTAGATGTATTTACTTATTTTATTAATATTTGTAAATATAATTGATTACTTTTTTGGCTGTGTTTTTAAAATATTTACTTTTTACTTTCCTATCTTTTCAAAAGAGCCGGCGCGAGACAGGAAGCTCCCGTCATGCAAAGCGGCAAGGCCGGGCACCGCCATCTTGATGATGTCACTTGCGTTCCACCGCTGTAACGCAAAAGACTAAATCAAGATGGCGGCGCCGGCCTTGCCGCTTTGCATGACGGGAGCTTCCTGTCTCGCGCCTGTCTGTATCTTTCCGAAGTCTATTTATGAAGATACAGACTGCATTTGCAGTCTGTATCTTATACTTTACCTGCTCCTTTGTTCCGGTGCAGTAATGCCGGGCGCTGCCATCTTGATGACGTCACTCTGGAACGCACCGCTGGAACGCACGTGACGTCATCAAGATGGCGGCGGCCGGCATTACTGCACCGGAACAAAGGAGCAGGTAAAGTATAAGATACAGACTGCAAATGTAGTCTGTATCTTCATAAATAGACTTCATAAAGATACAGACTGCATTTGCAATCTGTATCTTATACTTTACTTGCTCCTTTGTTCCGGTGCATTAATGCCGGCCGCCGCCATCTTGATGACGTCACGTGCGTTCCAGCGTGACGTCATCAAGATGGCGGCGCCCAGCATTACTGCACAGAGGAAGAGAAATTAGGTAAAGAATAAGATACAGACTGCAAAGGCAGTCTGTATCTTCATAGATAGACTTAGGGAGAGAGAATCTTTGATAATAGGGATAGTAAATTTTAGGTGAATGGTTCTCTTTAAGGCTGGATTCACACTACGTTTTTGCAGTCCCAATTTTTTCATCCTTTTTTGCAAACAAAAAAAAAAACGGATTGAAAAACTGATGAAAATGCATCTTTTTTTTGTGTACACAAAATCGCGGTCAACCACGTTTTTTTGTGTACGCTAAAAAATGCATATATTTTGATTCATTTTTAATGTTTTTTTATGGAAGTTAATGGAAAAACTGATCAAAACGGAGGCACATATACGCTTCTTTTTTTTTCATTAATTTTGCAAAAAATGGACTGCAAAAAAAACAAAACGGACTGCTAAAACACAGTGTGAACTCGGCCTAAAACAGTTTGGCTACAAAGCTACGCTAGGGCTGGATTTTGCACATGATAAATGTATTAAAAAGAAAAGTAGTTAATACTGACTTTGCCCCATGAATGGATCTCTAGGCTTTGATATTGAAAAGCTCAAGCCAAAATCTTCTTCAACAGGTCAAACATGACTATTTGTTGCATAAACTCTCCCTGCTTAAAGTGACTCTGTACCCACAATCTGACCCCACCAAATCACTTGTACCTTCATATAGCTGTTTTTAATCTAAGATCTGCCCTGGGGTCCGTTCGGCAGGTGATGCAGTTATTGCCCTAAAAAACAACTTGCAGCCCGTGTCCGTGTCCCTCGTCCCCACCCTTTTCATCATTGGGAATGCCACTGAAACATTTTCTCCTGTCTGAACATTACACAGATGGTTAACCATCTAGCCCATGTACCGGGCTGCCACAGGTGATGAATAGGACAATCTGCCTGGAGCATTCCTAATGATGAGGAGGGTGGTGAGGAGGGACAGAGAGGTTGTGCCAGCCTAATGCACACACAATCTCAGCCACGCCCGTTGGGCACAGGGCTTCAAGTTTTAAAGTTGTTTTTTAGGACAATAACTGCATCACCTGCCGAACGGACCCCAGGACAGATCTTGGATTAAAAGCAGCTATCCGAAGGTACAAGTGGTTTGGGGGGGTCAGATTGTGGATACAGAGTCGCATTAATGCTTTCCTCCATAGTATTATCTGTAGTTTCTTGCTCAGGTGGTGATCTGCTATCTTCTTTCTCCTTGGCATTTTCTACCTCTTTGTGGACGTCCTCAATAAAGGGCATTAGATTGGCATTAAGGACATCTATAACAGGCTTTTGTACTTTGTACTTCGTACTTCTTCCCAGAAGGCACTCTGGTGTTCTTTCACGCGCTTCTGAAACTTTTCCAGATGAGGCTTTACTTCCTCCGTAGCAGAACGGACACTGTCAAGAGCTTTAATCACAAGGGAATCAAAAATAGGGCGAAACTTATTCAGATAGACTGGGCAGGTCTCATTGATGTCATTGACCGCCTCCTCGTAAATACCTGTCCAGAACTAAACTACACCAGAAACTAAGGTAAAATAACTCCTCTTCAATATTTCTGCTCTCCCTTGCAAAACAGCCCTGTGAGGAAACAAGAGAATATATATCTATTAGGCTGGGTTCACACAACGTATGACACTGGCCGTTCTGTGACACGGCCGGAATCAGTGAAGATTATCAAGGCCGGTACTGCAGTACCGGATGGATGATCTTCATTTCTGTTGAATTTGAATGCGGGCGCATCTGTGTGCGCCCGCATCCCAATTCACCATAGCACACAATGGAGAGTGCAGCCGGAGCTGCACTCTCCATTGTGTGAGCTGACATGTCTGTGCGGCCGCACAAAACTGACATGTCAGTTTTCCGTTTGGCTGGTTGGAGTCCCGGTCGCAGTGTATATTATGTGTATACACTCTGGACAGGATCCCATTCATTCACATACTGTAGAATGTATCTTTTGCATTAATCATGTCCGTTGTTGAAATTCTGTCTGCAGCAGCTATGGTGAGCGTAATACCTCATCCAGACTTGTGCTGTTTGGGGGCGACCTTCTCCGCCGGCGATGCTGGCCGGTTTCTGGTGTGGTGTTTTTGGGTCTGGTCCTGCGGCATGGGGGTCGCAGGGCCGTCCCATGGCCCCCGTTCCCTGACTATGCGCGCCTGCGGGGTTGGAGGCCACTGACTGGCACGGTGTGGACTTAGTGTAGGGACCCATGTGTATCAGATACCTGCACGATGGTACATGGGGCAGTATGGCTTGATCAATTCATACACAAAATTCTGATGTGTTTTTTATTTAGCCTAGGGGCACTAGTATCAGCCATAGGTGTGAGGTGCAGCGCTCTTTTTCTTCCCTGAACCGTATGTAAAAGATATGTTGTGTGAACATGACTTAAAGGTGAATTGATACACTCTAAACTTCATTATGGGGTAGGACAAATGGTGAACCCCTGCATTATCATGTTCTAACAGTAGAAAGAGATCCCCCTAATCTTGCACATGAAAAGTGGTGCCTTAGCTTTACCAATGCCCCTATCACATGCTATTTTCTTTTTGTCTCCAGTATACAACCAGATACTGTTAAATTAGTATTAGGCTATGTTCACACAACGTATATTTTCGTAAAACCACAGCCGTTGTACAACGGCCATGATTATTATGAAAATATACGTTACCTTGCTGTCTATGGTATAGTATACGCTTGTCAGTTTTCTGCAGCCACTATTCATTGAAAAACAACTTTTAAACTTGCAGCCCTGTGCCCAAAGGGATTATCTGTGCCCTAACTTTGCACCACCCCTCCGTCCCTCCTCCCCATCCTCTTCATCATTAGGAATGCCACTGGAACATTTTCTCCATGCTGAACATTGCACAGGTGCTTAACGATCCAGCCCATGTGCCATGCTAACACAGCTGAGGAATAGGAGATAATCTGCCTGGGGCATTCCTAATGATGAGGAGGAATTGAGGTACTCACGGTCAGCGCTGTCCACATAGAGAAGTGGCCGAAAGCTTAAATAAATGAATTTAATATAGTGAAAAGTATATTTAATATAGCACAAATATGACTCGTTTCGAAGACATGCGTCCTCTTCATCAGATAAAACAAAGATGCACTTTGTTTTATCTGATGAAGAGGACGTATGTCTTCGACAGCGCTGACCGTGAGTACCTCAATTCCTTTTTATTTTATTCACTTATTCTCTCCACGGGCCCCATTATTTTGGGAGTATCCTGTGTTTTTGGTACAGTCAGCTCAGCAGTCCCTAGAGGTAGTAGGCCCCTATACAGTGGACTGTCACCTAACAAGACCCTGGATTTGGAGTTGTACCCTGTTGAGGGGTGATATGCACAAAGCCCAAGTGGCATCCAGGTGAGCATCTTCTCACATAATCCTTATCCTTGGTGTATTGAGGTATCACACGAGGCGCCGGTGCCCGCTTTCTTCTTTTTCTCTCCCTTGTAATGATGAGGAGGGTGGGGAGGAGGGACAGAGGTTGTGCCAGCCTAATGCGTACATATTCTAGGCCATGCCCATTGGGCACGGTTTTTTAGGACAATGACTGCATCACCTGCCGAACGGACCGCAGGACAGATCTTGGAATAAAAGCAGCCATCCGAAGATACAAGCGGTTTGGGGGGGGGGGGGTGTCAGATTGTGGGTACAGAGTCACTTTAAGAAACTTGCTCTTTTCTCGCTCAATTTTTTGTCCAATCACCATCTTTTGTTCACATCTGCCCAGTAACCAAAACACATAGCAACAGTGATGTCACAAACTACTGCGGCAAATCAGGACCTGATTCACTTTAGCAGATACCACCTATTAACATAGAAAAGGGCAGAGAAGGGAGGACATATACAAAACAATGACCATACCAATTACTTAAAGTGACTGTACCACCAGGCCCAGGCTGATCCACCTTTAGTGGGAGGAAACCCTAGCCCCTCTATGATAGGGTTCCATTGATTTTAATGGAGTCACGTCATGTAGGGGCTGGGGTTTCTTCCCACTTGGGGGGTGGGTCGGCCGGCCTCCAGTGCTTCAGCCTGGGCCTGGTGGTACAGTCACTTTAAGGCCTCTGATCTCATGTGCCTCCAATGCTAAGGCATAGGGGGTATTTTATTCTTTTCAGTAGGTCCCAGGCATAGGGGTAATTTGAACCATTGATCTGGTATGGTGATCCCTTGGGAGGACACAATTGGCACTCCATATTGAGGTTAGATGGCCATAGTCTCTGTGGGTGGTTTACATGGGGGTTCTCTACAGTGAGACTGTGCTATCCATGACCATAGATTAAGAACTTTCACATATAATGCATGTCCCCATACATATACATACACATTTCCACACCTACGCCTGCATTGAACTCGTTTTACTATGTTACGTACTGGCTTTGGTCTTATCTATGCTATATACAGTATGTAGCTTTTATACTTGAACTGAGTGCTATTCATATAATATCCACTAGAGGTCAGTGGCGAACCTCCCGAGTCTATACGTTTATTATTGTGTTGTGCAATGAGCACAACATCCACTAGATGTCAGTACTAGGCTACCTGATGCCTTAGTCATGTGTTCTAATGGCATAGTGATGATCCTGTTGAATGTCAGCTGATCTGGTCACATGATCTGTCAGACGGAGCATGGAGGTTTCCTGGCTGGTGCAGCACATGATTTGTGTTGGAGAAGAAAAGCCCCAGAGCTGCCATATACTGGGATAGAGAAGGTAGTATACAGTGCTGACTCTGCAGCCACTTCCTCATACATGCTTTGTTTACTATGGTGTATGTTCTGTGTATATACAGTCACACTGGACAATGTGTATGTTGGGGCTGGAGCTCTTATTGGGATTGGTTATCAGATTTAGATGGGGTGTATAATAATAATAGGGAGAGATTAGCGAATTTGCTGTAATTACAGTGTATTTACAGTTATAAGGCAGCCGGGGAGGTGCGGCGGTCAGTTGTATGGCAGACGGGGAGGAGCGGCGGTCAGTTGTATTGCAGCCGGGGAGGAGCGGCGGTCAGTTGTAAGGCAGCCGGGGAGGAGCGGCGGTCAGTTATAAGGCAGCCGGGGAGGTGCGGTGGTCAGTTGTAAGGCAGCCGGGGAGGAGCGGCGGTCAGTTGTAAGGCAGCCGGGGTGGTGCGGCGGTCAGTTATAAGGCAGCCGGGGAGGTGCGGTGGTCAGTTGTAAGGCAGCTGGGGAGGAGCGGCAGTCAGTTGTAAGGAAGCAGCTGAGGAGCGGATCGCAGAGATGAGGAAGTGCTTTGCTTCCTTATTACTGTAATTTCGTCCATCTCTAATAATAGGCGTTGGTTAGTTTTCGGTATGCTAGAAAAAAAGGCCAAATGCTGGCTGACATGCAGAATTTACTCAGATATGTTGCAATAAACGTACGGTACTTTGTTCATCTACTTTGTGGACGCTGTTTCTTTGCTAGAATATACGGCCTGTGTATAAGTCTGTACCCAGCATGTCACATGTGATTACGGCCTGTGTATAAGTCTGTACCCAGCATGTCACATGTGATTACGGCCTGTGTATAAGTCTGTACCCAGCATGTCACACGTGATTGCGGCCTGTGTATACGTCTGTACCCGACTCATCACGTGATTGCGGCCTGTGTATACGTCTGTACCCGACTCGTCGCGTGATTGCGGCCTGTGTATACGTCTGTACCCGACTCGTCGCGTGATTGCGGCCTGTGTATACGTCTGTACCCGACTCGTCGCGTGATTGCGGCCTGTGTATACGCCTGTACCCGACTCGTCGCGTGATTGCGGCCTGTGTATACGTCTGTACCCGACTCGTCTCGTGATTGCGGCCTGTGGCTGTATTCATGTCTTCCTGGCATTCCTAGGACGGCATCCAACTTTTCCAGGTGCTGGGAGCCCAATGGCAAGTGTTCAGGTTTGGATGAACATTACAGATCACAAACCTTCAGCGAGTTTGCTCAATACTAGTGATAACCACTTGATATACGGTTGCCTAAATACAGTGCAAGTTTCTGGCACTACCTCACGTGGGGACCTGACAGCGATTTCTCTCTGTGTCCTCTTGTGTATAAATCTGTGGTTCTTCAGTTATTGTCTTATACCATGTCTGATGAAGAGCCCTGTACTGTAGCCTCCAGAGCTCACATTTTATCATCATCTCACCTCCAATACCCAAAACTTCAAACGTGCCCTTAAAACACATCTGTTCAAGC
Organism: Dendropsophus ebraccatus; assembly: GCF_027789765.1. Taxonomy (NCBI): domain Eukaryota; kingdom Metazoa; phylum Chordata; class Amphibia; order Anura; family Hylidae; genus Dendropsophus; species Dendropsophus ebraccatus. Next base: position 67,890,017 of record NC_091465.1, read on the forward strand.
AGGCTTATCAGGTTTCTAATATGTGCCCACTACTGAGAACTCAGCTTGTATCACTTTGTTGGATTGCCTTCTGTTGTCTCTGAACATTGGAGAGGTTGAGCCCTATAGATCAGGGGTACTATTGTCAGGTGAAGGTCCGAGCTGGACATTAGTAGTAAATGTGTTGTTTTGTTAACTTTTCCCAAACTTTGTTGAACTATTTACATACAGAATTGATGATTATTAGTGGGAAAACTTGCATTTTTTTTCTCTCTCAACATACCTTTGAAATTAGGTACAAATGGAGTGACTACCCCCAGTAGTATAGCGCCCACCTGTGCGCTCCCCCAGTAGTATAGCGGCCACCTGTGTGCTCCCCCAGTAGTATATCGCCCCCCTGTGCGCTCCCCCAGTAGTATATCGCCCACCTGTGCGCTCCCCCAGTAGTATATCACCCACCTGTGCGCTCCCCCAGTAGTATATCACCCACCTGTGCGCTCCCCCAGTAGTATATCGCCCCCCTGTGCGCTCCCCCAGTAGTATATTGCCCACCTGTGCTCTCCCCAGTAGTATATCACCCCCCTGTGCGCTCCCCAGTAGTATATCACCCCCCTGTGCGCTCCCCGAGTAGTATATCGCCCCCCTGTGCGCTCCTCGAGTAGTATATCGCCCCCCTGTGCGCTCCCCGAGTAGTATATCGCCCCCCTGTGCGCTCCTCAAGTAGTATATCGCCCCCCTGTGCGCTCCCCCAGTAGTAAATTGCCCCCCTGTGCGCTCCTCCAGTAGTATGTAGCCCCGTGTGCGCTCACCTAGTAGTATATAGGCCCCCGCTTTGTGCTCCCCAGTAGTATATAGCCCCCCCTGTACTCCCCCTCCCATATAGCATATAACATCATCCGTAATTGCAGACTGTGCAGGGAATGTGTCAATGCCCCTTTAGGTATTATCCGACTGGCATATGGTCATTAGTGATTAAAATGTTATAAATAGTTTATCTTTATTATCTTTTTCTTTGTAGACTACCATCCTGGCTTCTTACTTATTACATCGTCCAGTGACTGATGTCCACGTTCTCTCGCATCTCGGCATCTTTGACAAAATTTTCCTTGAGAAAAAGTCTATGATGGCAGACCCTGTTACGGACCTATTTGATAAAACCAAGTCTATTTGGTCTAAATTCTTTAACTAGTGATTCATTTACTCGTAGTGGACCTGACACCATGGATGAAGCCCTTGGCTTGGGTAATGTTCTAGAGCCTCTAGAACAGCTCACCACTAAACAACCTTTTACAGATGAGCAGCGGCCAGAGCCGCCAATCCTGCGGGATGTTCCTGTCCCTGTTGCGCTAGTAGAGACAGTGCTTCCATCCCATTCCATTTCGGAACCTTTAAACCAAGGTAATCCTGTTATGGGAACTTCCACAACGGTCAGTGGTTCTCCTGTGACTCAGATCAAGACACTGGTTCCAGGCAAGGCAGCTAATGGAGGCAAAGTAACGTTTTCCGAAGTGCTCACAGGGACTCCGCTGAGACCCGGGGCGTCTATTGTATCTGGGAATACGATGTTGGCTCAAGTTCCAAATCCAGCTGTTGGAGGACAACCTGGAGTGAGACCTGTTCAACAACTATTGCTGCAACCAGTACGTACTTCAGTAGCTCCAGCTGGCACAGATGGAAACACTGGCGTGATACCGGGAGATACACTGACCTCTGCACCTCAGCAGGTAGTGGATAAAATGTGTACATATATTTTTGTTCATCCTGTTTTACACTGTATTTTTTGGCCACTTTGGAGACTAGTTTCTGACTAAGGTCACATGAACACCTTACAGAGTATAAACAAAAGCTTTACAGCAGTACACAATATACCTGTGCCGCGATGTTGTTAAAGGGGTTGTCCCACCTGCCGAATATTCAGTTTGGCACCGTTGTGTCCCCACTTACTTCCTGCTTTGACACAGAGGGGGTGGGTGATGCTGGGGCACATCGGTGCTGAGCTGAAGCATCTCGGCTTTCCTGATGTCCCCACTGAGGTTTCACATGTCTCCAGGGACAATCCAAGCTCTGAAATGGAAAATCAGAGGGAGAGTGCGGGAGAATAAAGTATATTTACCTCTCCCCGAGGTCCTGGACACCACTTTAAGCTATGTGAGCTATTGGCAGCTGATAATCGGCTTGTATAAAAGTGTCAACAATCAGCCGACGAATGGGTAAAATGCCCACTTGTCGACTGTTGGCATCTTTTGTGTGGCATTTACCGGCCACACATCCCTCTGTGTAAACAGGGGATATGTGTGCTCCAGCAGTATAAATTAAAGGGATTGTCTAAATAGTTTATTCGTTTTTAGTATGTCGTTGATCGTTGATTTAGATCTGAACCTAAAATTATCGTTAATCGTTCGCTGTAATTCCATATTCGTTTGCTCAAGTTCTGCATTTTTTGCCTAATCGTTCAGTGTATTTGCACATTGTCCATTGTTTTGCTCGATCACAATAACGATCGTAGTAACTATGGGAACTAATGACCATCATTCTGTGTAATATGGTGAACGATTTTAGGTTAATGACAAATCTCGTTTGCAATCGTTTATCGTTAGTTTTTAATCGTTAAAAAAACGCTCTGTGTAATAGGACCCTTAGGCTCAGGTTGGTATAAAGCTCTTCTTCATGTCTCCTAAGCCTAAAGGGGTTGTCCAGAGAACTGTCTAAAACAGTACTTACCAGGCACTGCTGTCCTTGATGCTGCCATTCCGATGGTTCTGCTCATTGCTTGACACAAGGAAGTTCCTGCTCATCCAAACAGCCAAGCATTGGGAGCTGTTGGAACAGCGAGAGTGGGATTCGGGAAATGGTAGAGGAGAGCAGACTGTCAGCAATAACTTGGCTCTGCAGAAAGACAGCAGGGACAATTTATTACCTGAAAAAATACTGTTTACTCTGCTCAGCAGGAGCCATGACACTTCATGGTCTGGCGATCATGTGATCACTGGGAAGCTGCAGAGATCTCCTGTAATGCCCCTGTTACTGGGGCTAATATGTCATTATAGTGTTAAATAAAAGTGAACACAGAAACAAAAAGCTACATAAATACACAATTGGCCTAGCTTGCCCCCTGTATACATCTCTGTATAGTGAGTTGCTTTTGCTTGCTCGAAGCATGGCTTCCAATTTACTAGGCCATGTTTTTGTTGGTGCTTATGTTTTATGCTTTTTATTTACCTTCTATACATTCCTCTTTCCTCAGGGGGGTTGTAAACGCATTACACTTGTGCTACAAAAACCCGCACAGGGTACGTCTGGAGTGCGTCGTGTGGTTCTAAGTGGTCTTCCAGGAAAACTTGAAGGAAACCAGTTGGCTTCCCTGACCAAGGCGGAGACTACCCAGGGACAACCAGTTAAAGGGGTCACTATTCAGCTGCAGGTGCAGCAGCCTGGGGCAGCGGGACAGACAGCGCAGACATTCCAGATTGTAGAGCAGACACCTGGCGTCATGGCTGTAGCACCTGGAGGACAGCAGGCACATGTTGTAAGTCCGCAAGGCACTCAGAGGCTTTCAGTACCTCTTAAAGTTCTCCTGCAGCCGCAGGTAAGTGACCCCGCCCACTGGACTCCTTATCACCGAATGAGCAGGGAATTCAATCAAGTTATAAGTTGTGCTGAATGTTTTCCCTCAAAGATATATATCAATCTGCTCAGTTTTTGCTTCTGTATAACATGATGACGATAGATTAAATAGCATTGTCTTGGTGACAGGTTCCCTTTAATAAAAAGGGGCATTATACTCTTTATGCTGATTTAGGGGTTAGGAAGTTGACATTAATGGCAATTCATGCTGTGTATACAGTGTATACTACATACTGGGGGAGATTTATTAAACATGGTGTAAGGGTAGGTTCACACATACCGGATCCGCAGCGGATTTCTCATTGCGAATTCGCAGTGAGACTCGCTGGGGATCCAGTACTGTGAAGGTGAATGGGTCCGCTGCGTGTATGTGACCCGGCCCCTTTAACCCCTGTATAAGGCTCTCGGCTTCCCTCACTCCTCTTCAGCCAATCAGTAAACGAGCTGCGGGCGGGCTTTCGGCCAGTGGTGCGGGGGTTAAAGGGTCCAGGTCCGGCGGATCCGCTGCGTGTAAGGGAACCATTCACCTTCACAGTACTGGATCCGCAGTGGGTCTCTCTGTGAATTCGCAGTGAGAAATCCACTGCAGATCCGGTACGTGTGAATCCACTCTAAAGTGAAACTGGCTCAGTTGCCCCTAGCAACCAATCAGATTCCACTTTTCATTCCTCACAGACTCTTTGGAAAATGAAAGGTGGAATCTGATTGGTTGCTAGGGGCAACTGAGCCAGTTTCACTTTACACCATGTTTGATAACTCTCCCCCACTGTGTATATAGTGGGAGAAGTATGAAATTAGAGGCACATAATGTACATGTGTCTATCATAAGGGGAGGCTGGTGACTGATGTGACATTACCCTTTGTCAGCACTTACCACCACCCTGTCACCGCTGTGAGGCCACTTCTGGCTTTGTGAGTTGCGAAAACACAGTGGTGGCTGCAGGAAGTCATGTTATCGCTTACCTTCCTCATTACATGGCTGGTAACCAGCTGGGAAAGTGCGCTGTGTTTGATAGTCATAATAAGAATTTCCTCAGTACATTGAACATTCTCTGAGGCCTACCCCACTACATGTATTTCTCGCCAGGCTGGCTCCTCTCAAGGTGGTCCACAAAGTCTGTCTGTGGTGAAGGTGTTGAACACAAATGAAGTGGCTAATCTCACAGCTAGCCCGGCAGTAATGAAAGTAGGAGGTAGGTTGTTCGAGACTAATATACTTACTGGCAGTAGAACTGGGATTCAAAACCCACACCCATAACTGAGGACAAGTGTGTTGTCGTTTTTGAAAAGAAAAAAAAAAATTACTGGGAATTCCGAAGAAGGTTGTTTTTAACCTCAGTGGCATTATATGTTAAAGGGGTACTCCAGCGAAAAGCTTTTTCCCAGTAATTGAAACACATTACAAAGTTATATAACTATGTAATATGCTTCAATCACCTATCTGCCCCCCTTCCCTATCTTTTCCTTCCTCAGTCCCCCACCAGGAATTGAAGTAAACTCATTCTTACCTAATGACTGTTGACCCCAGGCTGCTCTGTGGCAGCCATTTTGTGACAATGACATCATCAAGAGGGAGGCGGGTCTAAGCACTGTTAGGCCAGCCTCCCTTTGTCAGATGACTCAGGTTGCTTAGCTCTGATTGGCTGAACAAGATGTAAGCCATCTAACAGTTTAACAGAGTCAGTTAGACATCACAGGAGACAAAGTGCATCATGGGAAACCTCAAACCAGGAAGTAAAGAGAGAATGAAGCCACCAACTGGAGCTTCAGGGACATGCAACAAGCAGGAAATTCAAACGGAGACAGACTCAGGAGGGATGGTAAATAAAAAAAACTATGTACCCCTTTAATTAAAAAGTTTAGCGCACTCGGGGGGGGGGGGCTACAGCACTGGGGGAGGAGATACAGCATTGGGGGCGAGGCTACAGTCCTTGGTGCGATGAAGGTAAGAAAATTACTTTCTTTCTCAGTGTTCCTGGCCTTATGGAAACATTACAGCAAGCAAGGTTATTCTAACCTGCTGTTAGTTTTCCTTTAAAGGGAATCTGTCAGCTGCAATTCATGTTCCAACCCCCTAATAATGCTGAACAGCTGTTAGATCAGAGAAACACATGATACCTTTCATATATCTGTCTGTGATTCCAGAACGTACAAAAATGCTTTTATATTTAGTAAGAAGAGTCAAAGAGGCTTTACTGAAGTGCAGCAAGCTGTAACACCTCCTCACTCCTTCCTCCCACACCTGACTCTGCTTGGGACGCTTCCAGGTGTCAGTCAGCTGGGGGATAAGAGAGGAAGCTTTCAGCTTCCAGCATTAGGAGTTTGGTAAAGCCTCTCTGAAGCCTTGTACCAGAGAATAAAAGCATTTCTTTACATTCTGGAGGCACAGCTGCATACAGGAAAGGTACCATGTGTCTCCTTGACCCAGCAGCATCTAATAGTTTTATCTGTTTTAAACATGAATTACAGCTGACAGATTCCCTTTAAGGGTACAAACCCACACACCGTATACGCAGCAGATACGCAACAAATACGCAGCAGATTTGATGGTGAAGATTTGATGCTGTGTTCAGTTATTTAGATCTAATCTGCTGCGTGTTTGCTGCGTATTTGCTGCGTATTTGCTGCGTATCGCAGCAGTAAATACGCTACGTATACGGTGTGTGGGTTTATACCCTAAGGATTGTTGACTTTGTGGTTTGGGTCTTATAGAAGAATAGAGTTAATACTTCATCTCTAAAGCATACATATTCCAGTATTCTAGTTATTGTTACCGGCTGAAGGGGATCATAAGGGGTATAATAAAAATGTTATTTTTTATGGTTGAGTTTCAGTATATTTTACATTCTATAGTTGAGGAATCACGTAAATTGGAGAATCAAAAGATACAGGAGAAAGCAAACCGCATTGTGGCTGAGGCCATTGCCATGGCTCGTGCCCGAGGAGTGAAAAATATTCCACGTGTCCTAAATGAAGATGAACTTCCAAGTGTCAGTGCTGATGATGCGATGCGAAGGTCTAAGAGCGAGTCGAAGCCTAGGTAACCATGTACAAAAAGAAAAATGGAAAACGGATCCTAAGACATGGCAAAGATCAGTTTTTATCATTCGTTTTTTTTTTTCCCATAAAATGGATAAGTTAAACAGACAGTAAAAATGCATGGTGAAGATAACCAAATAATCTAACCTGAAATAAAACTGCGAAGAAAATAATACTGGGGCAGACGAGATTTTTCTGCTGACAGTTTATTTACAATTTGTGCTTCCATTGTTGTTTAGAACAAGGATTTCCAACCACTTTTTACTGGGACAACACCAGCCAGTATATGGTCACGGCTCCATTACCGGTCCTCAGATGTCTCCTTTTTGTTTCCAGTACCATCACTCCTATTGTGGGTAAGAGAAGAAAGTGCGACTCGTCTTCTGATAACTGTGATGCTGAGGTGTTGCCATCTACAGCGAAGGTTGAAGATAGCGTTCAGGTACTATAATTTAATCCTAGGGGAACTATTACACGGCCGGATTATTTTAGTAAACGAGCGCCGATTGCGAGACTGCTAGATCTGGACCTATTACTGGACCTTAAAGGGGTAGTGCGGCGTTTTAAAATTATTCACTAAATAACACACATTACAAAGTTATACAACTTTGTAATCTATGTTATGTATGTGAATGGCCCCCTTCCTCGTGTTTCCCCCCATCACACTCTGAAGTGTGATGCACTATACTCACCTGATTCGTGTTGACCCCCGTCCGCCATCTTGGGACAATGATGTCATCTTCGGGAGGCCGGCCGAACCGCTCCATACGTCCAGCATGCTGTCCCCCCTCTGCCGCGTCATCAGCTGCTCAGCCCCGATTGGCTGAGCACAGTTATGCTCAGCCAATCGCGGCTGAGCAGCTAATGACGTGGCAGAGGGGGGCCGGCATGAGGGACGGATGGAGCGGTTCGGCCGGCCTCCCGAAGATTACATCATTGTCCCAAGATGGCGGACGGGGGTCGACACGAATCGGGTGAGTATAGTGCATCACACTTCCGGGTCTAGCGTGGGTGGGGGGGGAAACACGGGGAAGGGGGCCATTCACATACATAACATACATTACAAGGCTATGTTCACACTACGTAACTTTCCGGCCGTAGCACGCTCCGTGAATAAGCGGCCGGAGATTTACGTAGTTTGCGTACAATGGAAAGTATACGATCTACGGCCGCACAGTTAACACTACGTACGAACTTACGCCCGGATCGTATGCGGCTCCGTAAAAAATGAACCAGACCATTGTTTTGGGACCATTGTGCTGTAACTTACGCCCGTAGCGTAACATGCGGTCCCGTACGTAGTTGTGATTTCTTCATTTTTACACCTTTTTGTGCCGATCCAAAAGGTTCTGTGGGGTATCCGGGGCTAGCTGAAGATATCCAAGTAAAAGACCGCTGTCAGATCGCTACATACGCCGCTCAGGAAGCGTACGTAGCTTACGGGCGTAAGTTCGAGGACCGTACGTAGCCGGCCGCAACTTGCGTAAATTCCAGCCTGAGTTTTACACGTATATGTCCGGCCGTGAAAAATATGCGGCCGGACATATACGTAGTGTGAACATAGCCCAAAGTTGTATAACTTTGTAATGTGTGTTATTTAGTGAATAATTTTGAAACGCCGCACTACCCCTTTAAGACTGTCGATAATTGGGCAGTAAGGGCTGCATGGACATAATTAGTAATGTCCATGCACCCCTTGCCCAAACACCTCATACCTTACCTCTCCCCGGTCCTGGTCTTTTCTCCTGTGCTCTGCAGCTTCCCATTCCCTGCATTTGCAGTGCCTGACAATTTTAGGTCCAAACCTAAACCAACGATCAGCTGATGATCCTTGTCATTGGCTGATCGTTGTCTCTATTACACGGAGCGATAATCGACCGATTATTGCTTTGTGTAATAGGGCCCTAAGGCTATAGCAACTAGTCAGACCTCTCATTTGAGTTGATATGCTAACTACTTTAATACAATTAAAAAAGCTAACTGTAAACAAACCACTTACATAGACCAATACAATATAATTTGCAAAGCAATAATCCAAGCCCCAGGCATCAATATGGATACTCCGCTGTGTATTTATCATCAATTAAAATTCATCCCACATGGCAAGTATGTCAGATAGTCTTCTGGTCTGTAGTCAGGACCTATTACAGCCTATGGGGCAACAGCCTATGTTATCCATTGTTACCATCCATAACCACTATAAATGGTGTCTGATCACCAGCCATATGTGAAGTTAGCCTATGACTCTATGCTGTCACTGCATGTATGCAGAGCTGCCTTCACACATTGTCCTGCACTCGCACTTGCTGTAAGTCTGCAGTAAAACTTTATATGTATGTTATAACTATTTTTGGTTCTAGTCCCACGAAGATTTTGCTGTTGGATCCAGTGTTGAAATTTCAGAATGGGACACCCCAGCCGTAAGTGTTATTACTTTTCTTCTCTAAAATGATATGTATTTGAGCAATTATTTAATCTCAGTTTAATCTTTTTTTACAGGAAGTTGATGAAGTGACGGTGGAGGAGTTGGAGCGTGACCACCAGCCAATACAGCATCACATGCTAAACCCTGTGAGTAACCTTTTCTAAAACTGATCACAGTGCAGTTACACCAAGTGACTCGTAGGGGCTGTCCCCTCTAATCATAACCGTTCAATTTTCTTTTTCTTTTCTATCTTACTGGCCCATCAGGGATTCACATATGATATCATCTCTGATTAGAGTTTTCAGCCGACTCACATTATCAAAAGGGATGTTTTACAGAGTAGGGACAGAGTGCTGCTTGTAGGCAGAGGACAAAAGTCAGGAAAATTTTAATCACTATGGGGCCTGTCCAGCAGCCACAGCCCGCACAGCTCTGGGAGATGATATTGTTGCAGATTCAGGCCATGTTCACACTGTGTAAGAGACCGGCCGTTCTGTGACCTGGCCGGGTCACGGAACGGCTGGTCTCTGCAAAGATCATCCCAGCCGCTACTGTAGCACTGGCCGAATAATCTTTCCAGCCACAGTGTTCTGATGCGGGCGCATCAGCGCGTGCCCGCATCAGAACTCCTTATAGCACACAATGAAGCAAGTGGCCGGAACTGCCCTCTTCATTGTGTGAACTGACAGGTTTTTCTGCTGCCACAATTCGCTGAATTGCGGCCGCAGAAAACTGACATGTCAGCTCTTTGCGGCACCGCATGGGATCCCTGCCGGAGCGTATACGATGTGTATACGCCCCAGCCGGGATCCCATAGAAGGAGAGGCAATGTGCACACGTAGTGTGAACATAGCCTCACAGTGGATCTCACCTCAATACATAGAAAGTGTCGAAAGCAGTCATTCATCTGCAGTAAAACTTCTTATATACATTATAATTATTTTTGGTTCTAGTCTGACGAAGATTTTTCTGTTGGAACCAGTGTTGACGTTTCTAGTGAAATTTCAGAATGGGACACCTCAGAGGTAAGTGTTATTGCTTTACTTCCCTAAAATTATATGTATTTGTGCAAATTTTTAATCTCTGTTTAATCTTTTATTTCAGGAAATGGATGAAGAGACTGAGGAGGAGGAGGAGGAGGAGTTGGAGTGTGACCACCAGCCAATACCGCATCACATGCTAAACCCTGTGAGTAACCTTTTCTAAAACTGATCACAGTGCAGTTACACCAAGTGACTCGTAGGGGCTGTCCCCTCTAATCATAACCGTTCAATTTTACTTTTCTTTTCTATCTTACTGGCCCATCAGGGATTCACATATGACATAGAGGTATAACCAGTAGGCTAGAGGTATAACCAGTAGGAAGAGAGAGATTGTGATCCCGCTGTATAGAGCTCTGGTGAGGCCACATCTGGAATACTGTGTCCAGTTCTGGAGACCTCATCTAAAAAAGGACATTGATAAAATTGAACGGGTCCAAAGACGGGCTACAAAAATGGTGGAGGGTGTAAGGCATAAACCATATCAGGAAAGACTAAAGGGCCTATTACACGGGTCGTTTAGAGGAGCAAACAAGCGCTCTCGGCGCTCGTTTGCTCCTCGTTCCCCGCTCGCTGCCGCCACTATTCAACGCGGCTGCAGCGAGCGGGTAAGTGCGGGAGGGGCTGCGGGGGAGCTGCTCGGAGGATCGCTGAACGTCCGGGCAGCCCATAGGATATAGCAGCGTCTGCTGCCGATGCTCCTATTCAACGGAGCGACGGCAGCAGATCGCTGCTATATCAGTTGCTTGTTGATCAGCCGACATGAACGATGTCGGCTGATCGTTGCACTCTATTCCACAGGACGATTATCGTCCGTAGCGGCCGATATCGTCCGAATACGGACGATAATCGTTCCGTGGAATAGGGCCTTTAAAGATTTGAATCTGTATAGTCTGGAGGAAAGAAGGGAAAGGGGGGACATGATTGAAACCTTTAAAGTGTCACTGTCGTGAATTTTTTTTTTGCAGAAATCAATAGTCCAGGCGATTTTAAGAAACTTTGTAATTGGGTTTATTATCCGAAAAATGCATTTTTATCATGAAAAAGCAGTTTGAAGCTCTCCCCCCTGTCTTCATTGTTCTCCTATGGAGAGAGCTAAAGAAAAGACCAAAACAGGACAACAAAGAGTTAATCTACAAATCCCTCACGGGATATCTCCTGTGACAGTCACCAGTGACCTGTCTGAGCTCGGATTACAGCTGTCACCCAGCTCCGTGCCTGTAATCCTCTGTTATCTGCTTTCTGCTGCCGGCTAACTCCCTCCTTCCTCCTCCCCCCTCCCCTCTCCCTAGAGCAGACAGGGGACGTCTCCTGCAACAAGTCACAATTTTCAGATTTTTCAGAGTGGATGAAAAAGAGGAAGGAGGGGGGGGACCTGGGAAAGGGCTTTTTACATGCAGATAATGGCAGATTTGGCTAATAAACCCAATTACAAAGTTTCTTAAAATCGCCTGGACTATTGATTTCTGCAAAAAAAAAAATACGACAGTGACTCTTTAAGTATGTTAAAGGACTAAATAAGGTTCAGGAGGGAAGTGTTTTTAGTAAAAAACTGAGCTCAAGAACAAGAGGACACAGTGAGAGGTTAGTTGGGGGAAAGATCAGAAGCAATGTGAGAAAATATTATTTTACTAAAAGAGTAGTGGATACCTGGAACAAACTTCCAGAAGAGGTGGTTGGTAAATCTACAATAACAGAATTTAAACACGCCTGGGATAAACATATATCTATCCTAAGATAATAAAAAAGAAAATACTAAAAGGGCAGACTAGATGGACCCAGTGGTCTCTTTCTGCCGACAGTCTTCTATGTTTCTATGACATCTTCTCTGATTTGAGTTTTCACCCGACTCACATGATCAAAAGGGATGTTTTACAGAGTAGGGACAGAGTGCTGCTTGTAGACAGAGGACAAAAGGCAGGAAAACTTTAATCGCTATGGGGCCTGTCCAGCAGCACAGCTCTGGGAGTCGGGTCGTGACATCACTATGTTATCCAGGAAGTGAAGCCTTGATGCAGTAGTAAGTGCAGGGAAAAAAGCACTTTATAAGCATTTCCCATAATAATAAGTGTACATTAGTGATTTGTATAACTTCTGGGGGGCAATACAATACTTAAATAAAAATTTTCGCCGGACTTCTCTTTTAAGACATGTATTAGCATAAGGCAGAATTAAAGCTACATGGTGGATCAGTATGTGTCAACCCATGATGGCTAGAGCTTGCCCTCTTTGCCTTGGAGGTGCCGGTACACTAGTCTTGATGTATCCCACCCTCCTGTGTATTTATCATCTATTAAAATTCGTGCCACATGGCAAATATTCCAGATGGGTGTTTTTGTCTGTAGTCAGGACCTGTTTCAGCCTATGGGGCAACAGATGGCATGTTTGACCCAAAATATCTAGCTTGTGTCATCTGTTGTCACCATCCATGACCACCATGGATGGTGTCTGATTGCCAGACATATGTGAAGCCAGCCTATGCTGTCACGGCATGTATGCATGGCTGCCTTCACACCTTGTGCTGCTCTCGGCACTTGGACTGAGTACAGAACATTAGGACACTTTCACTAGTGTTAGAATTTTTCATGCAGATCTGTCACAGATAAGCTGCAAAAATTGCATGTTTTACATGTGGATATTGGGGCAGATTCAGGCCATGTTCACACGGTGTAAGAGACTGGCGGTTCCGTGACCCGGCCGTGTCACGGAACGGCCGGTTTCTGCAAAGATCATCCAGGCTGGCCGGATTATCTCTCTGGCCGCAGTGTTCTGATGCGGGCGCATCAGCGCGCGCCTGCATCAGAACTCCTCATAGCCCACAATGAAGCAAGCGGCCGGAGCCGCTCTCTTTATTGTGTGAACTGACAGGTCTTTCTGCGGCCATAATTCGCTGAATTGCGGCCGCAGAAAACTGACATGTCAGTTCTTTGCGGCGCTGCTTGGGATCCCTGCCGGAGCGTATACGATGTGTCCGGGGTCTGGCCGGGATCCCATAGAAGGAGAGGCAATGTGCACACATGTGCAAAGTTCGGCTGTTGTTGCTGATGGCAACCACAGCCGTACTTTTACGTAGTGTGAACATAGCCTCACAGTGGATGTCGCCTCAATACATAGAAAGTGTTGAAAGCAGTCATTCATCTGCAGTAAAACTTCTTATATATATTATAATTATTTTTGGTTCTAGTCTGACGAAGATTTTTCTGTTGGAACCAGTGTTGACGTTTCTAGTGAAATTTCAGAATGGGAGACCCCAGAGGTAAGTGTTATTGCTGTACTTCCCTAAAATTATATGTATTTGTGCAAATTTTTAATCTCTGTTTAATCTTTTATTTCAGGAAATGGATGAAGAGACTGAGGAGGAGGAGGAGGAGTTGGAGTGTGACCACCAGCCAATACAGCATCACATGCTAAACCCTGTGAGTAACCTTTAAAAACCATATAAGTGATTACAGTGCAGTTGCACCAAGTGACTCGTGGGGTCATCCCCTCTAATTATAGCCGTTCAGTTTTCCTTTTCTTGATTTTGCTGGATTCACATGTGACATCTTCTCTGATAAGAGTTTTTAAAAAACTGATTTTTTTTTTTTTTTTTTACAAATACAAAATCGTGGTTGACAACTTTTTTCTGTACAAAAACGGATGGAAAAACACATTGTGAACCTAGCCTCACAGAGACAAAAAATAAGAATGAAGCTTACACTATTTGTCACATAAGTGTATGTAAAATATATAAAAATCTAAATGACATAAAATGGGTTAAGATCAGCAGCTACAAATCTGCCAGCAGTAGTAACTACATAAATGCAGTCAGAATACCAGAAATACCCAGCCTACAATACAAGTGGCACTTACAGCATGTAGACTGATTTACTAAATCACCATCTTGCAAAAACAAGCTTGACAAGGCCAGTAGCCCCCATAAAATAAAATTATCCCAAGGAGAGGATCCTGAATAATACAGTGCTGCAACAAGAGTAATGTTTCTGAATTATTCTCATGCTAAAGCATAGTCTGCTCATAAGCCAGCCCATATACCAACCAATACCTGTGTTTAAGGTAAACAATACAACTATTACATATATTATATGCACAATAAAGAGAGAAAAATCCCCACCAGGTATCCGGGGCTGCAGAGGATCGCTCTTCGGATCTGTAGGTGCTTCCTCCTAGTGGTGACTGCTGGAAGTCAGGATGTTATTGCTTACTTTCCTCATTACATGACGGGTAACCAGCTGGGAAAGGGCGCTGTATTTTATAGTCATCATAAGAATTTTCTCAGTAAATTTGAACGTTTCCTGATGCCTGCCGCACTACATGTATTTCTTGCCAGGCTGGCTCCTCTCAAGGTGCTCCACAAAGTTTGTCTGTGGTGAAGGCGTTAAACACCAATGAAGTGGCAAATCTCACAGCTAGCCCGGCAGCAATGAAAGTTGGAGGTAGGTTGTTTAAGACTATACATGCTGTCGCCGTGGAAAGTGACAGCACAGATATGCATACACATAATGATGAATTTTAAAAGCTGCCCGAAAGATGCCATCAGCCAACAATCTGGCATTTTTCACGCTCATTGGCTGATTACTGTCACTTTTGCACAGGCCGATTATCGGCTGAAGGAGCATTTCTAGCTATGCTCCTGGCTGATAATTGGCTAGTGTAAAAGGCCCTTAAAGGAGAAGTCTGACAATTTTTAAAAAGTGACAGGCGGCAGGGGGAACACAATAAACAATTATAACTTACCTCTCCCCGTGCCGTGATGCACCGCATGACAGGCTCGGAAATCCCCGCCAGAAGGTAGCCATACAATCTATAAATTACTTCTTAAAAGAATAAAATTAACAATTGATCTCTTTAAAGTGACACTGTCACCTCCTTTTTGCATTTTGACATCTCTACACAGGTGTAAAGGGTAAATTTAGCGGTTTTCATACCTTATTTTATATCATACGTCATGGTGCTTGTTCAAGTAAAAAGTGATCTTTTATCAACTGCAGATTGAGTTAAGTGGGCGGGGCCTCGCGGCATTAGCACCACTTAGCCCCCACCCCACAACGCCACAGTTGGCCCCGCCCCCTCACAGGCCATTGGAACAGGCTGGCCGAAAGGTCTAGACCCCACCCCCTTTACATCGGCCATCCAATGGGGGTCAAGGGGGCGGGGTCAATGGTGCAGTTGTGGGCGGGGTTAAGTGGCGCTAATGCCGCGAGGTCACGCCCTCTTAATACAATCTGCAGTTGATAAAAGGTCACTTTTTACTTGAACAAGCACCATGACGTATGATATAAAATAAAGTATGAAAAACGCTAAATTTACCCTTTACGCCTGTGTAGAGATGTCAGAATGCACAAAGGGGGTGACAGTGTCACTTTAAAGCATACATATTTCAGTAGCCTAGTTGTTACCTGTTGAAAGTGGATTATAAGGGATATAATAAAAATTGTTGTTTTTTATGGTTGAGGTTCAGTATATTTTACATTCTATAGTAGACGAATCACGTAAACTGGAGAATCAAAAGAAACAGGAGAAAGCAAACCGCATTGTGGCTGAGGCCATTGCCATGGCTCGTGCCCGAGGAGTGAAAAATATTCCACGTGTCCTAAATGAAGACGAACTTCCAAGTGCCGATGCTGATGATGTGATGCGAAGGTCAAAGAGCGAGTTGAAGTCTAGGTAACCATGTACAAAAAGGTTTAGTTCTGAGCTTGTCCACACATGGATATAGAACATGACCTGTAACCTAATATACCTAATATAATTTATTGTAAGGGATGTTCTCCTGTTTGAGCTTGCTTAAAAGACAACCAAGACAAGCCATGTTTGGACCTGTAAGTAGTAGTGAGCTAAGATGCTGAACTGTGTGAATTTGTCACTAATCTCTGAACCTGAACGCTCTGCAATTGACTCCCGGCGGCTGGAGAAGTTGAACAGTTCAGCGTCTCCACTCAATAATACCCATAGGACCTCTAGTGGCTGTTTTATCCCTAGGTAGTTTTACTTTCTAGAAGACGGCCCATCGGTATTATGGAGGATCTGTAATACTGATGCAATATCATGCTGTGACAAACAGCAAATAGGCAGTCACCCTGTATTCGGATATTTCCTTCATTAGCCAAATAGCTGTTTGTCTAAATACAAGAACAAGGTGACACATGGTGTGGACTTTATTTTTCTTTACTTAAGGGTTGTTGTTGTTGTTATAGGCTATGTTCACATGTAGTAAGAGACCGTCCGTTCCGTAATCCGGCCGGGTCACGGAACGGCCGGTCTCAGAAAAGATCATCCCGGCCAGTACTGCAGTTCTGGTGCGGGCACATCCATGCACCATATCAGAACTTCCCTCTGCACACAATAGAGCTTGCGTCTGGAGCCGCTCGCTCCACTTTGTGCACTGACATGTCAGTTTCTCATGGCGCCGCTAGGTATCCTGGCTGGAGTGTATACCATGTGTATTCCCTCAGCCTGCAGCACTACGTAAGTACCGCACAAATCACAGCCATTGTAACAACGGCCGTGATTTCTGCAGAACTTACGTAGTGTGAATATAGCCATAAGGTGTATGGGGCTCTCCCAAAAGACCAATGACAGATGATGTTAGTGGTGATAGGGGTCAGGTGTGATGGAAAATTTGTTCTGGGAGAGATAAGCCGCATCCAGATCTCTCTGGTTGCTGCTTAAACCTCATCATAGAGAACACAGGATTGCTTGTCCATGCTGAACGTATATGGGGAGAATGGGTGGCGTGTGGAATTGATAACTGATGGCCGAACAATGTATATGCCAACTTTAAATAAAAAAAAAAAAATAGATCTATATCTCCTGTATAGATGGGTCCTTTTGACAACAAATGTCTCGTTTTTGTTTCCAGTACCATCACTCTCATTGTGGGTAAGAAAGTAAAGCGTGACCCGTCTTCTGAAGCTGAGGTTTTGCCATCTCAAGCTTCTCCAGTGGAGGATGAAGATAGCGTTCAGGTAGGTACTCTACTCTCATCCTAAGGCCATAACACACCTGAGAATTATTGGGGGAGATTTATCAAACATGGTGTAAAGTGAAAGTGGCTCAGTTGCCCCTAGCAACCAATCAGATTCCACCTTTCATTTTCTAAAGAGTCTGTGAGAAATGAAAAGTGGGATCTGATTGGTTGCTAGGGGCAACTGAGCCTGTTTCACTTTACACCATGTTTGATAAATCTCCCTCATTATGTCTAAAATAAAAACTTTGTTTCTGTAGCAACCGGTCAGTGCTTGTTTGCTCCTCTCCATCCCCCTGTGTAATAGGGGCTTAAGACCTCCTGTTCTGTCTGTGATAAAAATCTGTACAATGTTACAGCGAAATTTGACACCAGAAGATAGAGACAATAGATGAAACTTACAGCTCAGCCTCCCTCTCCCTGTAGAATGACCTTTGCCCAGGTCACAGAGGTTACAGAACATGCTTACGTGTGTGTCCCATACAAAGATTGAGGTCTGTAGATGTTTTTTTGTCTACATCCATGAGTCTCGCCATAAAGCAGGTCACTAAATGCTGTTGAAGGCTAATCTGAGCTTGCCATTAAATAGGGGATAACAAGCTGATCCCTGGGGGTTCAACTGTTGGAACCCCCATTGATAGTCAGAACACAGCAATAAAATAAGTATAATGTTAGACCACCAAGACTGGCACTCCATTTATTCGCTATGGAGCTGCCAAACTATGCCAAATGCTGAACTCAGAAGCGTTAGTTAGCCCCATAGAGAGTAAATGATCAGTGGACACTGAATTGCACTAAACACTCCATTTATTGCGTTTCTTTGCTGCATGTGGGGGGGGGGGGGGGCTGTTTCCATTTGGCCTCAACCCATCATTTTTCTATAGCAGTTTTATATTTCTAAATATCTATATTATGTATACGCAAGATGTACGCAGTTGCAGGTTGCTGTTGCACTCATCTGTACGTGTAGTACTTCAGCAGTATTGAAGTAATGACAAGTTCCTTTTTAAGTAATTATAGGATAGATGACCAAAAATTTTAAATAATTTCCTTTTTTATTTTTCACTTAGAACCGGTCAAACCGCCAGGTAAAACGTAGGAAGTACACTGAAGACTTGGGCAGAAAAATTACTGATGACAAAGATAATAAGAAAGTTGATGTGACCGATCCTATCATGAGTGAGCCTGTCCTTCAACCTGAACCCAACCCAATGCCTGACAGTGAAGCTGTCCCTTCCATGCAGTTCCTTGTTGTGAGTTAATGACTTATGTTCTTACATGATAGAGTAACTGTGCTTCCACAGGAATAACACCAGAGCATTTATGCTTCTAGTTTCTTGGTATATAATATCTAGCATGAAAATACCTTCTAATTGGGATATTTTGGGTAGGTAGCTGAAATATCAGTGTTTCCCCAGATATGTATCCATTAGGTCAGGGGAAATCATGTCCTGGTCCAAGAGTCAATGTCTAAAAAGCTTTATGGACCAGGCCATGGTAGCTGCCAAATGTGGGACCCCCTACCCATACCCTGTCTCTCTGAAAAGATTGTATTATTTTTTTTAATTAGGAAAAAAAACAGACTATGGCTTATTTTGGTGTAGGTCTTATTTTTGGTGAAATGGAGTATGCCCCTACACTGTAGCCCCACCCCATACTGTACACATCCCCCCCTCTGCAGTAAGGCCCCCCGTACTGTATACCTCTTTTCCCTCTCTGTAATTGTTTCCCCATACTGTATACACCCCCCTCTGCAGTAAGGGCCCCCATACTGTATACCTCCCTCCCTCTGTAGTTGTTCCCCCATACTGTATACATCCCCCTGCAGTAAGGCCCCCATACTGTATACCTCCCTCTCTCTGTAATTGTCCCCCCATACTGAATACATCCACTC